>NW_027526204.1:88330846-88378346 GCF_048455015.1 Haemaphysalis longicornis
GTTGAAACTACAGATGTAAGTTTTTATGAAATTTTGACGGGCGTCAAAAAAACTAGACATTTCATGTTTTTCTTTTAAGAAAAATATGAAAAAAAACAGAAGAGACGATTCTGCACCGATCTATGAAATTTTGAGATCTGGCGCAAGCCTTAGATGTCTCATCAAACGCGAAAAGTGGCTGCAGTGGCTGGCGACTACAGAAATGAAACCAATTTACGGCTGCTGTGAAAAGACAAGAAGGAATTGAAATATATATGGAAGCATATTTGAGTTCGAATGGGGTTTGATGCCGGGTCGCCAGAGCCGCAGACATGTGTGGTAAGTACAGCATCAACTCTGTACCGTACCGATCGGGAACAAGATTTTTTCCGGAGGCGTGCCGCATGACAGATGAACGTGACCACACCGCAAACACGAGGCAGCAGTGAAGAAGACTTCACCTTCACCTTCAAAACACTTACAAGACTTAAGTGCCAGATGAATCTTTCCGTTTGCACTGAGGAAGGAGGAAAAGAATATAATTATTTCATGCTGTATCACAAAAGTCCCAGCAGACCTTCCGCTCTCAAAATCTGCGCGCGACTTCACGTCAGATCATTCATGTTAGAAAGCGTTTTCCTCACTACAGATTGGTGGCATGATAACGAATTTTCCCGGAGAAGCTCTGTTTATTTTTTCAACGTTACCCTGGTTGAAAAAACAAAAACAAAAACAAAAGAACCCTGTTTTTTGTTATGCTTTTTTTATTTCTTTGAACCGCTCCTATTTCTAGTCAAAACACAAGCTGTAGTCGGACGCCAGCGAGCGAACACTACAAGCAACGTATCGTCTGACACCGCATGTAAGCGAGGCGGTGCGGAAATAACATTCTACTAGAATATTGTATTGCAGTCCGTTGAAGGCCGGGACGGAAGTACCAGGAAATATTTCTCGCTGTTGCATCTTACGACTAGAATGGCTCCGCCGTTCATTAAACTTCCTTTCACACGCCCTACACAAACTCACCAGGAAAACAAATGTCTCCTAAAATGCGAAGCTTACCACACACCAACAAGTAGTTTAGCTGTAGTTTTGTTGTGTGAATGAAACTGCAACCAGAACACAACTTCGGTCTTCTGTGGAGAAAAAAGTACGAAAAAAGGAGGAACACACCTAAGCACTTCGCATGAGTTTGCATGCGAAAGCTTCCATGTTCTCATGACTGTTGCACCGCTTTGCGAAGCGGGATTTGCTGCACTGTGGGTATGTGTCGCTATGCTAGTATTGGGACTCGAACTAAACGAACAATAGCAGGCGTAAGCAAAGGACAATACACTTCTGCGAATGTGTTCTATCGACCTTATTTCGCTAAACGTTCATCACCATCATCATCATCATCATTATTATCATAATCACCAGCCTATCTACGCCCACTGCAGGGCAAAGGCCTCTCCCATTAACCTCCAATTATCTCGGTCCTGTGCTGACTGCGACCAATTTATCCCCGCAAACTTCTTGATCTCATCGGCCCATCTACCTTTCTACCGCCCCCTGCAACGCTTGCCTTCTCCAGGGATCCACTCCGTTACCCTCAATGACCAACAGTTATCTTGCCTTCGCATTACATGCCCTTCCTCCGTCCATTCCTTCTTCTTAATTGATACTAAAATGTCCTTAACACGTGTTTGTTTCCTTACCCACTCCGCTCTCTTCTTGTCCCTTAATGTTACACCTATCATCTTCCGTTCCATTGCGCGCTGAGTCATCCTCAATTTAGGTTGAACCCTCTAAACGTTAACGCTAAACGTTAGGTGCCCTAACGATGAGCAAAAAGACGTACCAATCAACGTCGACATCTTTATATATCAAGCCCTGTGTACTCCTTAACGTCGTTAGTACTCAAAACATAACGTTAGGCCTAACGACAGGAAAACGCCGGGGACTGGGTTGGCTGATTCACTTTTGCGATTATATGTGCTACGCATCGCAGCACACGGGAGGCTTAGGAGCTGTTTTGCTGCTGCGGACGCCGCCGGCCGCCACTGTACTCCGTCATTTCCGCTCAACGTCCCATTATTGCTTTCGCATTAATAAGTTACTGCAGCTAGTTGCGATCACAAAAAATGCATTAGGGAACCAGACTAAACGCGTCAGTATTGCGCACGATTGCCAGTATGATGGTATTACGATCCTAAGCGGTTTTAGAGGCAACGCCAATGTTTTAGAGGCAACGCCAATGCTCTCTCTTGAACATGTCATTTCATTCTGCAACGCATCACGCGTCTGCATAGCGACTGTCCTAGATATGGATGAATGAATGAATTTATTTAGACAGGAGAGATGACGGAAAAAGAAAGCAGAAGATGAGGTAAAGGAAGACTGGTTGGTTGACGTTGGGGAACTTCACAACATAGTGGTTCATATTGGGTGAACAAGGGTAGGGCCCCAAAAAGTTAACGACAAGAATGGAGCATGTGCCTCAGAAATAAAACACAAACATCAGGCGCTACCTCATCGGCCGGCGCCAGATTCACCACCGAGGAAAAGGCGCTCTGCGTGGTGCAGCGCCGCACTACCGCCCGGCACTGCGGCTTCTTCTGCACCACTCAGAGCTGAACTTCCATGAGCCCTCAGTGCTTTCGCATTGAGTCAATCATTGATTCTGGGTTTAACGCGCCGACGCTACATCCGGTCTATGAGGCGTGCCGTAGTGGAGGGCTCCGGAATAATTTCGACCACCTGGGGATCGTTAACGTGCGGCGAAATCTCGACACACGGCGTTTTCGCTTACGGCCTCCTTCTGAACAGCAGAAACCGCGGCCGGGTTCCAAACCGCCTCCTGGGTCTCAGCAGCACAACGCCTTACCCACTGAGCTACCACGGCAGGCGCATTGAGTACGTCATTATACTTGCTTAGGTGTCTTCGTTAATTTATCACAGGATGGATTTCGAGGCCTATTTTTTCAACCACCTGTACCTGTTCCAGCAAAAGTAAGCAAATTTTGCGAATCGTATACAACAAGTCTGACGCCTCCTACGTTTATTGACGATCTTAAAAGCTTGGACGTAAAACTCAGAAATGCATCCCTCATAGACAACGGAGTTGTTGACAGGTAGTTACGTTTGTCTGCTCATATTGCTTCGGAGTCTTAGTTAAATAGACTACTGATGATTCCGTCTTATATCAAAATTTGTGCTATGGCTGTTCATGCACGTCAGCGACGCATTCACAAACTGCTTGGGGAAATTTATGCTTGAAACAAGAACACCCTTGATGCTAGAATGGCCTGAATTTCTTCTTTGGCCCAAGAATTATTAAAGAGCCTTGAGCACAGCTTAGTAACCACAGCAGCGTTCGATTGTACGAGCAACGCTGTGCGTAAAGATGTTGTGTGTAGAGTCTTGTACCCGCAAATTATTTTGGAGGTGTCAAAAAATGCTCTCACACATTTGAGGTATCACACAACAAGCGTAAGGTTCTCCTCTACACTCCTGGTGAAGAATTCCGGTGCGCATTGGACCTTGACGCCTTCCGAGCTGCGAACAAATTAGCAGGGCAATGCGGGAAGAATATGGTAAGCGCCGCACACTCCGGATGTAAAATCTGACGAGGAAGTTCAAAGCGAGAACTTTGGTTACGAAAACTTAAAGGGACCCTGCAACACTTTCGATAAACGCTTTCACTCTTTCCTTCGCGTCTGGGAGCACTACGAAAGCTATAGTTAGCGCCAGCACGGAGTGGCACTGTGTGATTTGCTCGTCGCACTAGATACGCCTTCCATTACTACTTTGTTTTTGCGGCTTTATTTTTAAAGTTGGTATCGAAAAGCGTCCATTGTTGAAACTGAAGGAAAACCGGCCTAGAGCCGCTACATGGCTTTAGTGACGTAATTCCGGCGGTCGAAGAACGTCAAGACAAGGAAAGAGACAAAATCTTTTGAGCGAGTTTCCAAGTTATCTCATGGGCATACAGCAGTAATTTCTGGCCGAGGGACTTTGCGACCACCTAATCTAAGTACTGAGTGTGTTGGGTGACTAAATTTTGTGAGCATTTAAGATTTCAAAAAAAAGTTGAAAAAGTGGTGCAGGGTCCCTTTAACGAGAGGCAAATAACTCCTGCCTTGGCCATTTCGGCAGCAGGCGCAGACGTTGGCGAGTGCGACACAGGTTTTCGAACCAATATTAAAGGAGCACTGACACGAAGATTTTATGTTACACTTTTATTGCTTTTATCGATGCTTAATGGCCTGGCGAACCTGAAACAGCACTTCAAATACTTCAGCGCGCGATAGTTATTTATATTGAACGGCCTGAAAATCGTTTGTTTCAAATTCCCGCGCTTTCATCCCGAATGGCGCATATGACAGAATCCCTGACTGACCTCACCGCTTTGTGCGGACATCACCGGCGCCCGCTTGAGAGGGTGTTGCACCCGCTCGCCGCTCGTGGGCCCGCGCGCATGAAGTGACGTCACGAGTTTTTGACGAGCGCTTCCGCGTCACTTCTTTTGGCTTTCCCGGGATGATGTCACGCTGATGTCCATTCGCTGAGTGCCGCTCCGCGCGCTGCTCCGTCGGCGCGATAAATGAGATCCAATTAAACTATGTTCTTCGCGTCGCAGGCCGCTTATATTTCAGCCAGGGTATTCTGTTGAGTGAAGGAAGCGAACTGTGCAATAATATTAACGCCGAAAATTGGTGTCAGTGCTCCTTTAAGCTTTGTAATGAGTTACAAATAATGAAATCAACCTCGCCATTTTCTACTTGTAAACCTCTAGTTTGTTTATATTGTGTAACTAACTGCTGAAAACTGCTTGGTATCTTTATCCCAAAATCAATTATTTTATGTTTACTGTTGTTACCTTTCTTGATTTCAAACTGATGCGTTGTTAAGCAAATGTATTTACTCTACTCAACGTTCGTTTGCGCTCGTCTTTGTTATTGCTGTCATTATTTTGATGATGTAAGGGGTATTGGTGATTTGAATAGTCGCGTGTATTTTTCATTGGTATTTCTGTGCTATAAAGTATTCATTATTGCGTAAACCTTTCTTTTTCTTTTTTGTTTATAGTTTACTATTACTACAGACAATGAATTAAGCCCTGGTTTGTAATATTGTATAAAGTAATATTCTTTGGGTGATATGCCGGCTTCATCATCTGATTGTAAATGTACGTTTATAATAATTCTACACCGCTAATTTTAACCTCTTGTCATAAATAAGAGGTCCTCTCGCCAGTTCTGTGAGAGAAGATGCCTTCTGTGAGAGAAGATGCCTTCCCTAACTATTCTCTAATGATTCCGCATAGCTCGCGTCAGACATGTCTTTCCGAGTGGTCGGATATTTTGGTTAGCACTCTTGTGAAATGGTTGCTTTGAGCCGACCATAAGCTAAGGCATAAAGTGTGCATTTAGGAGTTTTTTTTTCAGAAAAGTCTGCAGCATGTTCATTATTTACATAATCTCCTGCAGGTATATTGATGTTGCGTGTGTACTGTTCTGAATAATCTAAAAAAATGCATTTGTTGAAAATGTTCCGCACATTGCTCTTGACTAACATTTGAATACTAATTGAGTATTTAAACTATCATTGAGAGGAATGAGCTCAAAGTTTAATCCCGTGCATTGTATGATGTATATTTGGAAATAAATCTGCGCCTTTATTTCAAACCGACTGCTCTATAAAAGGTAGCCTCAAAGTGACAATTAAACAGCATTTTTGCAGCCTTCGCCTCTTAAAGTCTTGAACACACGTTGAATGACACACTGTTTGGAGCCTGAGTTTATAATAGATTGATAGAGAAATAGAGAGGTATCTCGCTCTCTTTCTCAATCGAACATATCTCGATATGTCTGATTCTTTAGCCGTTCTAGCAAAGCTGTTTCCTTTACAACCAGTGTATTTTGTATGAGGCAACAAACTTTTTCGTGCTGGAAAAAAAATTCAATCATTGCAGAGTTATGAAAGCAACGCACGTCTCAAAGCCTTCCTGTCATAATCAAGGCTAAAGCAAAGTATATAAAACAAGCGAAAAGAGCAATAAAACGATCGCAAGAGCTGTAGGGGTAAGATGGACCAGAGGGGATGCGTGGTCGCCCCGAAGTTTTCTTTGCAGTTTCAGTCGTTCAGCTTGTTCTTAGATTCGTTTTCAGCATTCGTCGTTCCTCAACGTTGTTTTAAATCTCTTACCGGGGAAAAATAAGACATCGTATTTTAAAGCTTGAAGCTAATATTAGCGTGAAGACAGATATCGTATTATTAGCGTCAAGACAGACAGACAGACATCAAGCGCAGCTAGAAAAATAATTGATGTCGGCGCAGGGGAATGAACTTCACAAATGGCGCAGGCTGCAGTAGCCGGAATGCGACGTGCACGCGTTTAGGGGAGACATTTGCGACACTGCTTCGTGGGGCCTCCGCTTTTCAAGCCTAGCAACTCACCAAATAGCTTTTTTGTAGAGTTCTAGGCCCAAACGCGACGACTGTGAAGTAGAAAACACTGCGCTTTATACGTTACTGATACGTGGCAAAAACGTTTCGTTTTTGAATGGTTGCATCCTTTATCGTTACATGAAAGAGTTACTATTCCGAACTTTGCATAAAGAAGAAAGAAGCACAAAAAAACTTTGATTGCGAAAACCATGCTCCTGCACTCTTTTGAACTAGCGGGCGCAGACGTAAGTGCTGCTGTCTGCGTATGCAAATATAAAATGGAAAGCACCTTGCGCAAGCCGATGCTTTCATCCTTTGGAATGACGCTTCAAAGCGAGCAGTGAACCTGTGGAGCGATTGGAGCCGTAGACGACTACTAGACCAACTCGCCACAAAATTGCTTTGGCAATGATTTATCGTTCGACAGTGTCGAACTGGGCGCTAAGTTTAGCACTGGTATAAACTACGAAGAGTTTATGACAAACTCCAAACAATAAACCAAATCCCGCATCATGTATGCTTGAATTTTGTGGCGCGCTTTGCGTTGAAATTGGTGTTTTCTTCAAAATATCGGTTCCTTTCAAAATGATGCATTCAGATTAGCCTACCCACACACATTTCACGTCGTAATCTTTTTTGACAACGATTGCATAGCTCAGGAGAGATTTATGGCTGACAAGGGCTTATACGTTGAAAAGTTCGATTTTCAGAGAGGGGGATGGTGTTACCTGCTGAGTTCGTGTTTGTGGCTTGCCGAGAGGAACGTGTTCACTATTTGCGGCAGGTTAGGCGGGCTGATGGAATAATTTATACTAGCTCACCGCGCCAGAACACGATGAAGCTTTAGAATGCTTTCTTGAAAGCGATGCATTAGGAGATGCTAAAATATTCAGCTTGAAAAGAGAGAAGGCCTACTCTTTCCGAGCCTCTAAAGAAAAATTCGTATACGTTCTTGCAACATGTTCGCAATTCATTTCGTTTGTCTGGCCTAGCAACTAAACTACCGTTATGGTCAGGAATTGGGCAGCTTGAGTATTAAAGGGCCTACAAAGTGCTCTACGTGCTGCATACTTTTCAGGAGTATCGATATAATCCCTTCTTCATGTGCTTAAACAGTTCGTAGCAGGTTTACTTAGTGCCATCGAAGTGTAGGTTAACGTCAGTTTGTGCAAAACATAGTTATAAAAAAGTTCCGCGTATGCTGCACCAGTGCAAAAAGATTCCAAGTACGTTGATTCAAAGAAACAAGTGCAAGGCTTCTGAACGCTAGTTTGAGTATATGTAAAAAAAGCTAAGTGTAATGGATCTAACTATTATTTGGCTTCCAAGCGTATGCTTGCGTTCTTGTACAGCTTGGACGCAACTGGCTGTGAAGTTTGAAAAAGTTTGTCTTCAGCTCTTAGTATGCCACCCTTGCGTGTTGGTTGCAATCACCTGTTATTGAAGTTTACTGCCGCAACGCATGCACTAGCATGGTAACAACCCGCCCGGGGCGATATCTCAAAATTTTGTTGTGCAAAAGCATTTTGAAAAATAGTGTAAAAAGCAAATTTTGGTATATCTACAAGATCTAATGTATAAAAGGCATAAGTGAAGCATTTTTCAACAATATGACTGGATGAAAGTGCACCCTCAATATGGAAACAAACTATAAGATTCAGCCGTTTTCACTTTTTTGTGTATGTGTTAAAACAGGCAAGAGGCAGACACTCGAGAAAATGCAGGGCATAATAATATTGGGTTCTATTTGCGCCTGGAGAGAACAACTCGTAGAAGCATTTCTTGCCCGTACATGGGCTGATAATTCTTTCAGGGACGAATTTCTTTCTGTGGGCTGCCCTCTTTACGCATTACCCTTACGATGCAAAGCTGAGCTTCTGTTATGAACTTAATGCATGCTGGTAAGCGGGGGCGACGTAATCATGTTATTAAAATGAGGGGACACGGCAGAGGCTGTTGCGTTGGGCTTGACTAGCTCTCAGCCCCGATGCACGGGCAGCAATTTGTAAAGGAGCAGCCACACTAGCATAAAAAGACGTTATGTTTCTTTTCAAGATCTTCCCCTAGGTTTCCTACTTGCCGAAACTCCTGACCTATCCATCGGATACGGTACTGTACTCACTTTCATCATAATAGCTTAATACCTCACTGAAGTCAGTCCATCCAAACCATGATTCATGCACAATTGACGAACCGCTTCTTCACGATATTGTTCTTTGTTCGATTAACAGTGGCCTGGCACAAGCAGTGTTGCTGGGGGGGGGGGGGTCGGGATTGTAGAATATTAATCAGTACCGCATGCTTTCTTACCAGAGGCTTATCAATGGATGCCTCCAATAGGAAGCTTCGACTCAAATAGAAAAACCAACAAGAAACAAAAAATACCGTGAAATGTTTACCTAACTGTCTGTGACCTAACGCACGTTCTTCCGGAATATGTATGCTATAGGAAAGGCGCAGGAAAAATCTGAGCAGATTCTTCCGACTATTTTTCAAGGAATACGAAGCATACATGGGCTCAGTAAAGTGAGTAGCACTCGTCGCGAGAAATCGTGAATTTAGTTCGATCTGCCCCAATCAGTATGTATCGCACGACAAGCAATATATCTCTTTTCCGGTGCACTCACTAATTCCAGTACTCTGTATGAACGTGTGTGGAGAACGTCAGTGCTCAAAGCGGAAGGAAATGACGCTTTTAAGCAGGGAGTGAAGACATTACCCGATTTTATAGCGCAATGAAAGTTTACCCGGCTTTAGAGTATTTCCGGCGGCAAACCGTAAAGTAACGTTCTGAGCTCCCGCATTAGAATGAGAGTTACGACTATTTCCCGCAACCGTCTGAGTAAATACTTCCAATTTTATAGCGGAAGATCGTCGACCATTACAGCAATCTAAAACTCCCGATGGCGGCAGTTCCAGGCTTTAAAATGCAGCCACTGAACTCCTCACAGCTACATATGATCAGCGCGGGACCAAACAGGGTGCACAGGAGGAGGAGGAGGAAGAGGAGGAGGGATTAACGTTTACTGGAGCAGTCTAAGTTTGGTTAACCACCAGGTTGGGGCTTCCTTAGTTTAAGGAGCCCTGGGTCTGGTCGGCTCGTCTCGCCCGGGTCTACCAGGTGTTTTTGAGGATTTGGTTTCGAGATGCCCGTTCTACGCTCCCACCGTTGATGGTTTGGGATTATGCGGCAAGCGTCGGTCTCTGGAGAGGATTTATAATTGTGCGTGTATAGAGTTGGGAGTATGAAGATTAGTAATGCACCATGTGGAAATGCGTTTGTCGGAAACCATTGGTACATGGCGAGGTCTTGGGAAAACATGTCAACCATACATTTGAGGAACTCTCAATGGAATGGGGGAGCCTACGAAAGATAGCAGCTCGCAGTATTTTGTGAAAAAAATTCTGTTTACAGAGTTGGCACGATGGGATAAGTTGTCTAAACTTAAGCCATTTTGATCTCACGGATACGAAACTCAAAATTGACGTATAACAGAAAAAAACCTTCTCATAGCATGTGAACTCTAGCAGGCTCTGATAGCCTATCCGTGTTTTACCCACACAGCTATGGACTGGTCTCTATAATAGCGTGAACCGCCAGAGACGGCATTGTTTCTCGAGGGATTCAGCAAGCGCACACGAACCTAGAAATACGCTGGCACTCGTTCCACCTCATATGCATTGCATGGCGACATCGGGAAAGTTCTTCTGGGGATGCACTACGACTGCCATGGACACTTCATTCATTCGACTCATCTCCACAAAGACGCCTAGCGTTGAGTATCGAAGGAGATAAAACAAAGGGAGCACGCCGAGAAAAGACAGACAGAAGAAAGAAGAGATGCAGGCGACGGAGTACAAACGAAATTCAACAAACTCTGAGCAGGGGTGCAACTACGCGTCGCCGCAGTCCCCATCAGGGTAGGCAAATGGAGGCGTCGGTCCTATTCCCGGAAGACAGCGGGAAAAAAGATGACGCGCCGGCGACAGTTTCGCTCGACGTGGTTCCTGAATGGACATCAGCTTCTCGAAAACTCGCGTCTACCACGCCGAGTTTCTGCGGCTGTCCGCGTAATCATCCCCAACGCACGTCCCAAGGGACGGAAGACCGTAGAAATTGTTTCGAGCCTGTCTTGCATTCGCACCTTGCGCAAGGCGTGCAGTGGAGCTCCCTTTTCAGGTGACAATGCCACTCTGCATAATGAATTCCATTTCGAAATGGATGTCTACGTTTCGCCGGAAGGTGTTTGAAGAAGATGGAATTGCTAAAATGATCCATGTGACCAAAGCTCACGGGGGGGAGGGGGGGGAGGGATGAGAGGAGTCAATACGATAATTTTTTTGCTTATTGACATTGTGGTTGGCGTACTCGCCTTTTTATTCTCCGCTAAACTGATCCCGACAACATATATGCGTGTTACTAGACTGATGTTATGACAATCACCAATACTAAATGGAAGTAAGGCGGCTCGGAAGAGATGAGGCCTCGGGAATTTTCAAGTAATTCCTAGGCTGGCCACTTCAGGGTTAGTATGGTCGGTAGTTGAGCAACAAGAGGAACAACGCTTTCGTACCAATCAGATCCGAAAGTTGGGTAGGGTGGTAGTGGGATAAGTTATGCATATTTCCTAGCGCAAAACAGAAGAGAACACACAAGAAGAATGCGCGCGGGACAGGCGTTAGACGTGAAGTGAATATTCAAAGCAAAACATACAACCATAAAATTGCCGCAACCGAAAAACACATGCTTCGGCGCACATCACATTACTATGCGCATTTCTTCCTATGATAATCGAGCTCCTTTTTGTATTTGATGGTTGTATGTTCTGGTTTGTAATATTCAGTTGATGTCTAGCGCCTGTCCCGTGCGAATTTTTCCTGTTTTCTCGTTCATTTTGCAGTAGGAAATGTGCATAATATGACGTTGTTAGTACAACGCTGTCCTGAAACATAGCAGAAAAAGTTGAATAGTAATATTTTCTTTTGCTGTTTTCTACGATCACAATAACGAGAGGAGAAAAAAATTGAGCAGTGGCTTAGCATGGCTATGCCAGGATATACGTAGCGTGGGCCATGGTTCAGCTGGTTATTCTTAGGTTTCCTGGTTGTCTAGGATTAGCTGATTATTATGCTTACTACTGCTAAAACAATTTCCAATCCAATCCACAGTCCAGTCCAGTCACTGCTCCTCGCGCGTGCGTAGTACGGCTCTCAAGGAGCCACGCGAAACGGCTACAAAGCGTCTCCGGCGCAGCTTCAGACTTGGCTACTGCGCAGCGGAGGCGCACAGCTGGGCACGCACCAATGCCAGTGCGTCTGCCGCGGTTATGACGTCACTCCTCTGGAATGCGCAAACCGGCGAATGTGCAACCCCCATTCTCTGGAAATCCAATCCAATACAACCCAGTTTAATCCAATCCAATCCTATCCAATCCAAATCCAATCCAATGCTCCACGCGCTTGCGCAGCACGGCCCTTCAAGGTCCACGCGATACTGCTCAACCTCGGTCAGTGTACCTTACGCTACAATAAAGCGTTCAGTTTTTCCGCAAATAGACAGAACGGCTGACAGCCTTTAACGCCGTCTGCAAAAAAAAAAAAAAAAAGAGAAATAAACGTATCTTCGTTTACAACATTCTTACGGAGTCTTATCAGCTACTATTGTTGCTTTGGCAAGACCAATGTGGGACAGATAAACAATTCTGTGATAAAGGAAGTTGCACCAAGGTTTGGTGGCATACGTTTGCTCTGATACTGCACAGAAAAGAACAAGTCATTTCTGATAATTAAAACTGCTACTTCGAGGTAAATAAAACCGAAGATTGAAGTATATGAGTAACAAAAGCTTGATCAGGGCTAGTTGGTTGAACATACTGAATAAATTTGAGGCGCTAAACAACGGGGACCAAAGAAACACGTAGACACAGACAAGGCGCCACTTCCAACTAAACTTTAATCATGAAAAACCCTGGATTAAATACACTGTTTGACGTCATGCAAAAAACGTCACACCAACAACGTTTGCCAACCTATCATTCAAAGAATCATTCAAAGAACTCATTCAAAGAACTCCAGTTTTTAGATGGACACGTGTAGGTTGGCAAACGTTGCTGGTGTGACGTTTGTTGCATGACGTCAAACAGTGTATTTAATCCAGGGTTTTTCATGATTAAAGTTTAGTTGGAAGTGGCGCCTTGTCTGTGTCTACGTGTTTCTTTGGTCCCCGTTGTTTAGCTCCTCAAATTTATTCTGAAGTATATGGAAGCACAGCTGTTTTGCACCACCGAAGTGCTGCGGCAGTGGCGAGCGAAGCGGCTCGGGAGCTATATTTCATGGTATGAAATCTATAGGCTTCGACTGAGCTACACAAAAATCTTTCCCTCCCTTTTTTATTTTCGGCAATATTGTTCTACAACCAAGAAAAAATATGCACATTTTATTAGAAGTAGCCCGAAATCCAGTACAGGGGAAAATTATCGTCGGGGAAAGTACCTGATGCAGTAAAATGTTGCTTCCCGGCAATTATAGAGCCTGTTTTTATGTTTACAGACATGTGCGAGAAAACAAACGCGACTGGTTTTCCTAAATACGCTGGCTGGCTCCTAAATACGATTAGAGGAAAGCGTATAGTACCGGTGGAGCAACTGTGCGCCATCGCATTGTCCACGGCGCCTACAGTGGTAGCGATTGACAGAGCGACAAGAGAGTGGGTATATCTAAGTTAAGTTTCAAAAATCTAAACTTAACAGATTTAAGGTGGCCATGTCTGTGTGACCGTAGTCGACAAAGCAATATTCGTCACGTAATATCACATGTTTGCGCAGTTAATGAGGCCCCAAGGTCACCGCGACGAAAAGTGTCTGTTACAGGGTAGGGGAAATGATCATGCTATTCTACATCAGACGTGACCCCACAGTCAAGAGTGGCGTAATAAATGATATTGCGAGATCCAATTATGTAATTCACGGATATGACATCACATTACCTTATGGGTGATGTCCTCACAAGTGACGTCAGTGAACTACGTTGAAGCAGCAGTGGATCTGGAACTACTTAACCTTGCGGCTTGAAAGTGGCTGGAGCGAGCAGAAATGATTTTAGAAAGGACTGTGAGTTGGGCGAGTTGATGAAGTATGATTAATCATCAGCGAAAAAAAATAATTAAGAGACACAAGGGGGCGAGAAACGGAGAGGACAGCGCAGCACTTCCAACTAGTTTAGTTTGGAAAAAAAGACTTCTTATATGCACATTCTAGTAACCCGCGTGACGTTAAATCATAAAAAACAAAACAAAACACAATCACTGGCACGTCTGTGCAAGCATAATCTATTTCTCGAGATAGCTACACAAGGGTGTCATTAAATATGTCGAGTCTCGGTCGTGCCCCGTGGTCTCGCCATCCACAGCTTTGCACGATCGAGAATTCGGGTAGTTAAATTTCACCCTCGTGTAGTCATGTTGGGAAATAGATTACTCTTGCACAGACGTGCCAGTGATTGTTCCGTTTTTTTATGATTTTGCGCCATGTGGGTGACTGAAATATGTATATGAGCAGTGTTTTTTTTTTCCTTCAAAATAAGTGTGTTCTAAAGCGGCGGCATGTAGGTAAAACTGAGTGAGTACAACTGAGACACCTTCCATGATTATGCTTTAAAACTGCGCAGCCAAAACAACGGCGAGCTTCATGCGAAAGGGAGGTTAGCCGTTTTTCGCATCATATCGCATGAAAGCAACGAGTTTCCTTTTCGCTTATTTCGTATGTCGGGTTCACCTTTGCCTTTGAGTAGTGCACCAGTAAGAAAAATTTGTAGCTTTTTTGGTGTGCGCCACTTTCTCAATCGTAACAAGCAACCTGTGGCCCTTGGACCTAACAAACGAGGGAAAAGAAGTACTAGATACACACCCCAACTCGCTTCAATCAGTGCAAATTTGAATAATTCAACTCCAACCGCTACCCTGCGTAGTTTGTTTTGTTTTACTCCATGGTGCCCTAATGACACAAGCACAGAGGTGCCCTGATTGAAAGGTTCTAATGAAGCATTGGTCGGAACTAAAAATACAGTTACGCGATAGAAAAATAAACGCAAAACATAATTTTGTTTCTCGGCGCCGAATGCAATCTGCGTAGTCATTACTATTCTTTTAGATGCAAAATGTGGTGCCCGGGGGCAAGCACTTGTAAAGAATGCGCCGTTGATGGCTCCGAAAGCATCCGGAGAAATTTCGCAACCGGGCTGAATTGCGAGAGAACAGGTTTTGTGTGGGGATTTAAGTTAGATTTTGGCCCGTAAGTGCGTGTTTTAGTGTTAGTAGTTCGAGCCTAAGTTTCCCAGTTTCCCAGTTTCCCAGTTTCCTAAGTTTCCCAGTTTCCCAGTTACCAGGCGAGCCTAAGAAATGCTCCGCATTTAAAATATGAGCCCTGGTGGAATGCTACCTGTGCATGTAGTCCAACGCCACTTGGAGGAGTTCCGCCTGGGGCGTTATCTTCTTGGTTGTCGACCGTGGCATGACTAAACCTATACGAGAAGACGCTAATGTGCAGGGCGGGAACTGAGATGGCATTGCTCACGGTGGTTGCGTTGTTTTGGAAAAGGACAAAGCTCTAATAGCATCTCCAAACCCAGACTTCTGGGCCGCAGTGATGCTGCTCAGACGGGCGGGGGGGGGGGGGGGGTGTAGGTTGAAGTAGATTCCAGTAATGGACACGGAGCAACGCCTGTAACATGAGTGCGTCCAGAGGCAAGCAACGAGCTTCAGCGACGGTCCCGGCACCCTAGGAACCACGGGGTAGACCAAGACAAATGCGCAGGCTGTTCCGTCGCGCCGCTTCTAGCTTCATTTTGTTAGTAGGCGCTGCAAGGTGTAGGAAGGCAAGGCTATGGCGTATGAAGCCATCGACGTACTCTTTGTGAAGCTGTAGCATCGACCCGCAATTGCTGCGCCATCACGAACCGGCAAGGTATCTCAGAACCTGAGACGTCGCAGAGATGCGGGCACCTCAAGCGACCAGGAGAGATTACGGTTGCGTGTGTGTATCGCCAGGTGCATGTGACCACTGCATTACGGTAGCCAAGAGACTACACGTGATAGGCTGTTTCACATGTTTTGGCCGGGCAATTGCATCAAGCAACCTACATATATACATACATGCCTACATATATACGTAGATTCAAACATATGTACCTGCATGCGTGCGTACATGCATGCGTGAATACGTGCACACATACATGCGAATATACATACATACATACATACATACATCCATAAATACTTACATACATACAAAGATACATGCACACATCCCTCCACCCGTTCGTCCATCCATGCATGCATCCACCCATCCATCCATCCATCCATCCATCCATCCATCCATCCATCCATCCATCCATCCATCCATCCATCCATCCATCCATCCATCCATCCATCCATCCATCCATCCATCCATCCATCCATCCATCCATCCATCCATCCATCCATCCATCCATCCATCCATCCATCCATCCATCCATACATACATACATACATACATACATACATACATACATACATACATACATACAAACGTACACATAGAAATAATGGTTGGCAGTCAAGAATGCCTCGGAAAGCAAAGGGGAGAATGCGGTAGGTCATTGAAACAGACGAATAATTTTCAGACAGAAAGAAATTGGAGAAAAAATGCCCACCAGTTGGGATCCGAACCCACGACCTCCATAATACGCGCCTGCAGCGTTGATTCCTGGGCTAGCTGCGGGGCTGTTTCCCCTCCATTTTCTGGGGTATTTATGTTTAGGTATTTTTGTTTACTGTGCTAGGGGTGGTAGCCAGCGCCACTCGGACTACTCGGGGGGAAGGAGGCCTTTTTTTAACCCCCGGGTCGTGATTCCAGTGTCTACGACATGTCGAGAGTGGTCGACCAGCGCTGAACCCTCTTAAGGTCCTTATGGCACCAATATTGCCAGAACCGAGGCCCTCGCTATGCATGTAGCGAATCAGAATGGGAAATGAGGAGTTCGTTGAATTAAGACAGAAATAAGGGTTGGCAGACAAGAATGCCTCGGAAAGCAAAGGGGAGAATGTGGTAGGTAATTGAAACAGATGAAAAATTTTAAAATCCAACTCTCATAACTTGCATAAGACAGCGCCTTTGATACTCTGGGGTGTTAGCTGGCTCCGAAATTCCACACGCGTCCCAGATGCATCGATTAAAATATGCTTATTCTTCAGTGCAGGTTTCTAAAGTTCCATTCAGGCACGAATGCTGCGTATCCAGCTTGCAACATTAGTCATTTCGCTAGGCTAGCGCTCAAAGCATTGCGACAGACAGCAATAATTTCGGACTGGAATGCAACGTCTTTTAAGGCCTGAGAGCGAGCGACGATAACTAATGACAACAAGAAAAAAAACATTTTTCGAGACGCTACCCCACGAATGCAACACTGTTGCTCTGATGACATGCCTGCGAGGGGCAGGGGTATTCTTTGATTAGTAAGAAAGTTCTCGTATAGTAGAAACTCTCAAGGCTCTCTGCAACACAGAGTATTTGACCGGGTTAGTTTTAAGGGGACCAGGAACACAAACTGCAAGTTAGGTTCCACAAAGTGACAGCTTTGTCATGGTAGAAATTACACCAATTTTATAGCAAGCGTAAGACGAAAAAATTGATATCTAAAAGAAAACTTTACCACGCAGCCAAGGACGTCGCAGGTTTCCTCAAAGAACAAAGTTTATTGGAGCTACTTTGGGCTCCGCTAAGGAATAAAGATTAAACAAGCGACGACGAAGCAGTCAACGACGTTACGTGCGCAGGCGAGTGTCGGCGAATCGAATGCCGCGGTGTTTGCCTTGCGAGCATCTATCCTTCGGCCGTAATCCTTCGAGAACCATCGAATCAGGTCTAGAACTTCGGCGATCAAAGACGAATATTCTATTTAGTGACGACAGGCACAACAAGAAGGTAGTCTGCGCGGCATTTAATAGAAAGAGAGGAGAACGCGCACCTCACTTCTCAGGTAAGAAATCCGGGCGCGGCCAGACACTGACAACATAACACACAAATAAACAAACCAAAGGGCAATATAAAGCAGTATAGGAAACCAATATGTACCAGTTCTCGGCAATTTAAAGCAGTGGCGACTCCCCGGCCACTTTCTGGCGATGTCTCAATGACGTCACAGAATCTCTCAATGACGTCAGAGAATCTCAGATTGGCGGCGGCCTACCTAATCCACCGCCAAGAAACATGCGTGGGCAATTGTAATATGCACTCTAGTTGCGTTCGGTCGTATCACTTGAATGCTAACGTGCAGTTCACACATTGATAACTGCAATTTTAGTGCTGGCCCGTACAACTTCTCTCTGCGGGTTTTATGCAGTAAAACCTCGTTATTTCGAACTCGAAGGGTACCGGAGTTCGAATTAGCGGGAGGACGCTAGAATAAATGGACATCGCGCCACACTGCGTGGGAAGAACACAAAGAAGCCACCTCTGGACTTGTTATCGCGAATGCGGTGCCACTAAACGTTTGCGGCCGGGGATTATTAAAAAAAATGTTCGTGGAAGTTAAACAGCGAAAGAAATTAATGGGTCAGTCAGTTATACGCCTGAAACAGGCACGGACATTGCATTCATGTGAGCAGTGAGCCGTAATGTCGAAATAATCACGCTGTGTATGCGCGAAATCAAATTTATTTACTAGGCAGGCTCGGGGCAATCAAAATTAAAGTAATCGGTAATATGCATTTGCGTGGGTTTCTTCTGTCATGACTCCATGAGCATCGCTTTGAAGTTGCCGAAAAGCTAAAGCGCAGCGTCAGAATTCTCATCTGCTGAGAAATAACGTGCTTCAACATCCGGCCTCGACGCTGATTTGTATGCATCTCTAGTAAATTTGGTTTCGCTTGGATTTGCAACACATTGGGCTGGTTGTGTTGTCTGTGCTGGGAAGACTTTTTCAGCTAGTATCGATGGAAAGCAAGGGATCCCAGTTCGAATTAACCGTTGTGGATACCGACGCGTTCGAATTATCAGGAGCTTTCCTCCATTGAAATATACACGGCTGTGGCGGGACCAGGGCGTCAGTTCGAATTAATTGAAACTTCGGTTTAACCGAATTCGAATCAACGAGCCTTTACTCTATCACTTTAGCTCGAAATTTAAATGTTTTTCAATATTTATTGCATTTCTTCGGTAAAGTAAAACGTAGCTCGAATAGAGCTGGGCAACTTACCAAAGGCTGCTCGGTTCAAACTAAGCGAAATTGTATGTTGCCTTCACGGTCCCATTTAGCCAGATTACAAAGGTCATCACATCGGCAACAGCTGGGAAGTTGGAATCGACATTTGCTACGCTAAGCATTTTATTCGCGGTATTAGGCATCGGATTGGACGTGAATTGAATCAACTTTCCTCTCACCCTGCATGATATCGTGATAAGCCCCACTTTTGAAGTAATTTAGCTAAAAAGACGGAAAATTCGCAGCGCCTGTTTTCCTATGTTCACATGTGTGTTTATTCATATATATAGCTAGCATTGTGTTATTGTATCTCAAAGGATGTCGGTTGTTTTTCTTTTTTTTTTTTTTTTGACCACCGCTTCCACCTGTGATGCTCTTGGCGCTGAGGGTACCGTGAATACATGAACTAAATAGGGCAAGATTGCTTACTATAATGTAGTTTAAGTGTTCCGCGACACATGAAGTGCAACAGCAGTTAACAGTTTTTTCATTCGAAATGCGTTTAAGTTATGAATGTCCTATATTTTGCTATTCCTGCTGAAGACTAGAAAGTCAGCAATACAGATTCTCTTCACAAAATCTTTTTGGGGCTTTGAAAGGGCTCCTTATTTAACGACATATCCAGTAAACTTATAACATTACATGAAGTCATCCAGTTCATTCAAGCACAAAATCTTTTTGGGGCTTTGAAAGGGCTCCTTATTTAACGACATATCCAGTAAACTTATAACATTACATGAGGTCATCCAGTTCATTCAAGCAAAGTCACTGTTACCCAAAAATGCACTGTTTCTGTTATACAACGCAACATCGTTATTGTTATCTAACACTGTTACTGACAACACTGTCATTGCAATCCAACAACTGTAACCCAAAAATAGTCTTTGCTCATGTAGCACTGCATCGATAAGTGCTCGGAAGTGTCTGCCCGGATGCATATCTGGCTTCTGGCCTTCGCGTGAGTCGGGCCCTTGGCCTCTTAGCGAACAAAAGGTATATTTCGCTATCGCTGTCTATGTGCAAGCGCGCGATGGGCAGTGGGCCGTGCCTTTATGAATGCGCTGACGAAACGACCCGGCAAGTACGCGAAAGTAGTGCAGTTTTGGGGGCGCTCGTGCTTGTTAGGAGCCTTATATAGCGCGACCCCTCCAGAGGAAAAGAAGGGTATCTCGTGGCCATTGGGGAGTCGTTGGGAAGATGGACTGAACAAACCCACAAATGAAAGAGGGAGGAGTGGGGGCTCATCTTTGTGCTTGCTTTCCTACCACGGGCACGCTGTGTGGTGCTGTTATCCTTTTTTTTCTGGCGAGTTCATTAAGTTCTCCTACACTTGCCTACCAGAGCCTACTCTCTACCACATTCCTACTAGCGCCTTCATGGTGTACGGCTGATGTGGCGTTACGAAACAGAGTGGCAACCACAAGCTTTTAGCTAATGTTTGTATTTTCGCTCCAGCCTTTAGCGAATTGTGTCGCAATCGCGAAGGCGTAAAAGGTCAGTGTCTCTTTTTGCGATTGGAGTGCTCAGAGAATGTGAGTGAAAAAAAAAAAGAATCCAACGGCAATGTGTTTCTCCTCTCACCTGTATTATGTTTCGCAGTTCAAGTTGCCCTGCAGATGTGACTCATGAACTGTATATATACATTATTAAAACTACGCGTAGGGCAGCACACCACTTCATTTATTTCGCGCCCTCTTCAACCACCCCTAAAATATAACATGAAAAATCATGTTGCATTTTTTTTTCTGGGCCAACAAAATTGTTTTATTTCTGAATTCTCCAAACGAGAAGAGGTCAACGTATGGTGAGATAAAGTGTGAAAAAAGGAGTGGTGGTTAGGAGGGCTAAAAAAGTGAACTACAAAGAGTGGATGGCCTGTCAAAAAGAATAATGTTTCACTCGATTGCGTTTGTGAAACGCGCAAGACAAGGGGAAGGGAAAAACCGGGTCAAAATTCGACACTGTTCGTACGTCCGAGAACACACAACACAATTCCCACACACTTGGACGGTGAGATGAGGTCGGTCGTGGGCGCTTAGACATGTCAAGAAGTAAAAGACTTATTGCCTCACTTCACGCAGTAAGGGCTCGGGAAGTTGGCGTATTTTCATGGTCAGTCCGGAGAGTGGTCGATTGCCCGCTTCTCCAGGGCTAACAGAAGCACATCAAGGCGACGCCAAGGGTGTAACTTCGAAGGCTGCAGTATTTTTGCGTCGGCAACACAGAGCGTGGTGCTGTGTAATATTGTCGGCACAACAAGTCTCAAACAGGGACAACAATAGAACAAAATGAGAAGGTAATCAATCTCACGTAGTTTGAGGACCTTTCCGTCTAGCCTACGAACGTTCAGAACCTGCCTACGCGCATTACGTGGGCATTCAGCAGAAATAGCAATAACACAAAACTCACAAAAATGGGTCTCGCCTTTTTCCCGGATCGAATGAATTTATAGTTGATTAGTTTAACACGCCATATAGAATGATCATTTCATCTGAGTTTTTTTTCTTTCTAGTACCCACTTCTCATCCACCATAAGACATATTTGTCACCATCTCCGCTTTTCATCCATCATAAAAGGGGGAAACGGCTAATAAATTTTTTTATCACTAGTGCACCGTTATTTTTTATTATAGTACCGGCTGCGGTGTATCAGAGGCCAAGACGTTATTCTGCTTCATCCTAAACTCTCGGGTTCGATTGTGACGGCGGAGTCCGTTTTTCTGACGCAGGTGAAAAACTAAAACCTCGACATGTCGATATTTCAGCGCCCGTCAAAGATCCCTGAGTGATCAGAGCCAGGTCAAAGTGATCAGGTCAAAGAACCCTAAGCTGAACCTTCGGCGCGTCCAACTGCCGGAATTCATTTTTTCACCTGTATACGCTCTCTCTGCTGTATTAAAGAAAGACATCCTGTTTGTCAACTTTTTTTTTTGTCCTGTGCATCGCTGACTCGAAAGAAACGAGGGATGCAGGAAGGTAGGAATTAATGTCATCACATAAAAAATTGACGCACCTTGCAGTAGTGGTGCAAGGCTGGAAAAATAGCAGAAATGGCGGCCCCTCTCATTTCGTCCAAGACCAGTCTCTGCTACGGGCGCCTTGTTCGGTTGTTTTTCTTTCGCTTTAAAATTAACCCATTTGGCTTTAGTATTCGTGAAACTGCCTATGTGACCTTTCTTTTTCTTGTAGGTGCTGGGCACTGCGTGCCAACACAACCCTTCTTTCTTTCGAATTGGCGGCGCATGTTATATTGTTCCCTGCCGCTGCTAGCCCCGTGCTTCGCGCTAGCAAACCTCGAGCCTTCCTCGGTGACTGCTCTCACCACATACATGAACACCTGCTGGAAGAGCGGAACCCTCCCACAGGAATGGAAGACCGCAGAAGTGCGATTCATTCCCAAATCTGGCAAGGAACCACACATTGAAAACCTCCGTCCCATCTCTTTGACTTCTTGCGTGGGGAAGCTCATGGAACACATTGTCCTCACGAGGTTGCAGAAATACCTAGAAAGCACAGGAAAACTGCCATCAACCATGTTTGGCTTTAGGCCGCATCTTTCAACTCATGATATCCTCTTACAACTGAAAGAAGATATCATGATGCAAGCCAACAGCCACACGCCAAAAGCCATACTGGCCCTCGACCTAAAGGGGGCATTTGATAATGTCACCCACCAGGCTATCTTAGTAAACCTCAATGGTCTAGACTGTGGGAACCGGACTTACAACTATGTCCGAGACTTTCTGTCAGGACGGAAAGCAGTTATCAAGATCGGAGACATTGCGTCGGACCCCATCGACCTCGGTGGGAGGGGTACGCCACAAGGAGCGGTTCTGTCACCCCTACTGTTCAATATCGCCCTTATTGGCCTCCCCGCTAAACTAGGGGTCATGCCAGATCTGCACCATGGCTTGTACGCCGACGATATAACGGTGTGGACTGGAAAGGGCTCGGTGGGGGATATGCAGGACCGCTTACAACTTGCCGTCGACGTAGTCAATGAATACGCGAAGAGCTGTGACCTCTCTTGCTCACCGCAAAAATCAGAGCTCCTCATGGTGCACAGGGGAAGGCGGCAAGCCCCAAGCATCGAGATCATCTTGGATGGCCATACCATCAGGCCTTCCCGTGAGATCAAGATCTTGGGAATGTTCTTCCAGACGGACAGCAGGAACACAGTTCTTATCAGCCGGCTCAAGCGCACTACCGAACAAGTGACACATATGCTCCGAAGAATAACGACAAAGTCTACGGGCATGAAAGAGGCGGACACACTTCGGCTCGTTGAGGCCCTTGTGATTTCCCGACTGGCTTACACCCTTCCATATGCCATACTCAATAAGACTGAAACAGCTAAATTGGACGCATTAATCAGAAAGGCATATAAGCAGGCTCTGGGCCTCCCAGTAAGCACCTCGAATGAAAAACTTTTAAAACTGGGTATTCACAACACAGTGGCTGAAATCATCGAGGCTCATCTATCAAACCAGCGACAAAGATTGGGGTCAAGTATTACTGGGAGAAGCCTCCTAGGCAGACTAGGAATGACGTCCCCTGAAGAGGTACAGTATCGGGATATGCCAATCGAACTGCGAGAGAAGATTGCAGTAGCGCCAACACCGCGCAACATGCATCCAGTACATCATGCAGGCAGAAGAGAGGCAAGAGCTCGTGCAATCGGAAGGGTCAATGACAACAGGGCCAGCACGGTCTATACTGATGTGGCTGACTACGCCAGAAGGGGATCGATGACTGCTGTTGTGACAACCGCAACGTCACATATTACCAGCATTACCCTACCCTGCACGACCACTGACCAAGCAGAAGAGGCTGCCATTGCCCTGGCCATCTCTCAGACCACCGCAGATACAGTTGTCACAGACTCCCAACAGGCATGCCGAAATTACCTGCATGGAAAAATATCCCAATGTGCCTTAAATATTCTTCTTCAACGTCCGCTTCACCGACGAGTCAAAATACTCTGGACTCCAGCCCATTCGATCCTCCAGGGCAACAACACCGCCCATAATACTGCCCGAGAGCTATCCCGCCGGGCACCACGAGGGATAGAGGCTGCGAGCCCATTGCTCACCTACCACGAGATCAGCCAGCATTACAGGCTCGAGCGCAGGATTTACCCCCCGGCCTACGAATCCTTAACGAAAGCCCAGGAAAGAATACTTAGGCTGCTTCAGACGAATACGTTTCCCCACTTGACGAAATTGCGCCTAATGTACCCCACCCAGTACTCCTCTCTGTGTCAGTTTTGTGGCGAACCTGGCACGCTCTACCATATGATGTGGGGTTGTCAGAAAAACCCTAAGTTGGACAGAATTCCTCGCCCGTCTTATGAGCAGTGGGAGAGCGTGTTGTCCAGTTCCAGTCCGGAAGACCAGCTTCGGTTGGTTGAAAGGGCTGTCGCAGCTGGCACCACGAATGGGGTCCTGAAATGAGGACACCACTCCACATTTTTTTTTCTTTTTTTTTGCTAATAAAGAAGTTTATTTTCTCTCTCTCTCTCGGGCTTTGGGGGTGGCCCAGTGGTTAGGTTGCCGGTTTCACGCCGGAAATCTCCCGGGTTCGACTCTGTGACCACATTTTCTTTCTTGATGCTTGGAAGTTTTTTTGGGTGAGACGAACGGATAACGCTCTACCTAAACACTTCTGCTTTTAGAACATCCGGGAAATATCACACTGTCCCGTGGCGAAACTCTTGCGATTCACGTCTGAGTTAGGTTAATCGACTGCAAAGAGTCCGGAAGAGTCTTTTTTGCTGCATTTGAGAGAGCGAAAAAGTTCCCGAATTGTTATAATTGCAATGATAAAGCTGGAAACGAGAGGATGCTGAAAATATGTTTTATGTATAAAGGAAAAACTGAAGTTGTTGGTGCAACTGCTTGTAGTTTTCGTTGTGGGTCTGTGAACTTCGATTTTTTATCTCTACTACTTCGATCAACTTGTTAAACTCTCTTAGTGAAGTTCCACACGCCTGACAAATTTTTCTTGAATGATGGCAGTACCTCGAAACTTGACCGGAATAGAAATGAACAGCAGTAAACTGTCGTCAGTGTTGCGCAAACAGTAAAATTGGATCAAATCTTTACCATTGATGGCATCAGTATATATAAGATTCCTTTCCGCGTGAATTAGCAACAAAACCGAAATATTCCGACGCTTTTCGCGAACTTGCCCGAAGTTGGATACTTGGCTGCGTTCAAAAGTCTTCTCCCAAATAAAACGGCACGACATTGCCGCAGATCTCCCGTGCGGGGCCGGCTTTTACTACTACTGCAATTACTAACAGTACTACTAGTAGTGTGACGTAGCGCTGGATGAAAGATACCGTCGCAGCAATCCCTGTATGGGCTTCGAGGTGGTTCCATAATCTTAACCTAGCTCAAAAACGATAAAAACAAAATTTGAATTGAAAATTATTCTATTTTTTATATAAAAAAGATGGCTTCACAATATTTCTCTGTTCCTTACAAAAAAATTAGCCCAGGGGCGGTATTCTCGAGATTTGTCCCTTTTGCGCCCCTTTCAAAGGTGTCCCTTTTGCGTCCCTTTCAAAAGTGTCCCTTTTGGCAAGCCCTGATTGGTTGAAAGCAAACAACCGGAAGTGACGTAACACAAGCGCGGCAAACCTACTGCCAACGATCATTGCTTAACCGGAAGTGCGTCACGAGGAAGGGGCGCAAAAGGGACGTTTTCAAAAGGGACAGTTACGAGAATACCGCCCCAGGTTCGCTAACTTAATCAGGTGGTGTTGCTTAACCTCGCGAACGCCGATGTTAACAGCGAAGCTGCCTAACGTTGGCTAAGCTTGACAGAACTTCTCAAAGCCAGCATATCGATTCCCGTTCATGTCAATGCATTTTTACCATGTTACACTGCTTGCGGCATCTACTGGAACCTTTTATTGCGTTTGAAATTGGAACGCTGCCACGAGGGAGCACCGCGAGCGCTTTTTTTTTTAAAGAGCGCATATTTTTATTTGACATCTCAAATGTTAAACCGCCATTCGTTTTGAATTAAAAGAAGAATGCAAATATGCCTCATGCATCGATATCTCGCCCCAAATACGCTTAATGTTTTCTTTTTTCTCAACAATGTTGATAAGTAAAAACATTGCCACCAGAATTAGTAGTTCAGAAACGCTTTGCCCATATAAACGTCTCGTTCAACGAATCTTTTAGCTTGCTGCATGTGTGCTTGGCACTTGCTCTCCACATCGCTGCACCCGCGCTACCACGCCTCGTTCTATGTAAGACCCCACCAAGAAGAGCTTCGCTGTTAAAAAATAGATGGCAATGAAACTCGCATTTGTTCTTGACCCCTTGGCCCTGCGCTTAAACTCAATTTCATAAAACGCCGAAGCTGCTTCTCCATATCGTTGCATGTACGCCCATTTCTTTTCTTTGCACTGATAAACTACGCGCAAGGGAGCACCTCCTCAAATGATATAATCGATATCATGGGAGATTCCATAGAAAAAAAAATATTTCTTTTTTTGTTTTGACTCTTACGATCATCGCGTCATAGCCTCCCCTTTAACAGTTTGTGCTCTGGAATTTCTGGCGCTCAATACTGCTGGCTTTTTGTAGTTCTGCGTCGGAGGGCTCGTCTAAAGTGCTCACATTATCTTTGTTTATAAGCGAAGGTGAATAAAATAAAACACATTGTATCAACGTCTCCCTGTTTTGTAGTGCAATTCTACTCTAGATAATGTGTTTCCGATTTTAACGATTACCTATCGAACGAAGCTTAGAAGTTCTGTTTTGTTGTTCGAAGAGTGCTCTTGCTCTCGTGCAGTCCAGAGAAGAATTCGGTTTATGAGTCGCGGGAAATGAATGCTTACGAGCTATATAAAAAAGATCTGCAAAGAAGACAACATCCAGTCAACTGCTTTTGTTTGGGGTTGAGAGATTTTGTATTTTGATCGCCCAGCTCAATACTACTGCACAGCATCTGAACCAGAGCGAAGCAAGCAAGAAAGCTGAAGCGTTTTTATATACCAATGACCGCGGCGCTTCATTCACATTTTTTTGTAATGAGCTTCCCGTGACTTCAACCTTAGACGACCTTCCACCATGGCGGTATACAACAGCGGCAACCAATAAGAAAACGAAGCTTCGTCTTATAGGGTGCTGTTGATTATGATGATGATGATGATGATGGTTTATGATGATGATGATGATGATGATGATGATGATGATGATTGCTATTGGTTTCCCCTTTGTAGCGGGGTAATGACATGTCATCTCACCAAAAAGGACTAATATACAAATGTTTTACACTCTTGGTTCAATACTAGCGCTGATTAGTTACAAAAAAGCTTATTAGGCATAAAATACTTTTTTTTCTGTCAGAAGTGGTAGCTGTCCGAGGCAATATTCCCCTCTCGGCCTTTCGTCCACCAGCATTCTAATCTTCTTTTCGTCGCCTCGACAGCCTTGAAGTTAACTTTTTCTGTGCTACCCTTAAATCCTAGGGCTTCGGGAAGCCGAATATTTTCCTCATGTAGATTTGGATGGATACCCTCGCATTCTAACACTATGTACCGCATAGTTTCTGTTTCTTCAGCGCCCCCTTCCCCCTCCCTCCCCCGGATTTTTGTAGCACTGTCCTGTACGGCAGCCACTTGCGCCGGAAGCCCTCCTCGGATTTTGTCTAGAACCCCA
The DNA here is from genome assembly GCF_048455015.1 of Haemaphysalis longicornis. Taxonomy (NCBI): domain Eukaryota; kingdom Metazoa; phylum Arthropoda; class Arachnida; order Ixodida; family Ixodidae; genus Haemaphysalis; species Haemaphysalis longicornis. The sequence continues at coordinate 88,358,176 of NW_027526204.1, forward strand.
GGAAGCCTCTCCGGCAAGCGCACCTACTCTCCTTTGGTGGCCCTTTTCCCTCCTGGCATGCCTTACTCCTATGCAAGACCTCTAACCACGGGGGTGTTCTGCGAGCTCGCGCTCCGCGACGCGACGGAGAGTCGCTGCTCTGAACAAACTATGAGATATTCGCGGGCGAAACCGCAGTCCTGGCTGCTACAGTACTTCCATGCAACCAAGGCCGCTACCGGAAACCAGTGCGCTAACGACTTGAGACTTCGTCGCCCCCCCCCCCCCCCCCTTCTATATGATGCAAGTTTACCCGGAAATTCATAGCTTCGGCACCGTTCTCGCGGCAGAACGATCTATTGCCATTGCGAGAAAAATATGTCGTTCTGCCGCACGAAGCGGCGCCATACCAGCGAATTCGCAGGTAAATTATCACGGTGTAGGACGGGCTTTCTGCATAAATGTACACTTTGCTGCCATTTACCCTTTTGTTGTCCTGACCCAAAGTGTAATCTTCTTCGCTTTTTTCACCACAACTTTACATTATGACGTATTTTTGTCTGACTAATTTCGGTGCAGTTATCCGCAGAACGCGACGGTTGACAAGCTGCTCGTACGCAATATATTGGCTTAACAGACAGAGGTTTTAAGATATGTCCTAATCACATGTGTGCAGAAATGAAAAAGAAAAGATTCTTGGATAACAAAGCAACAATGAAATAAAAGGCCCACCCACAATTTTGTTTCGTGCTTCTCACGTTTATAATGTCCGCTCTGTGGTTTTTTAGTTTTAGAATACTAAGTTGTTTACGTTCGTGTTTTCTGATTCCGTGTTTGTCAAGCATATAAGCTTATATTTGTCCAACATTTCCACATTTCTTTAAGTGCTATTTCTTCTAATGTAGACAAAACAGAAAATTGCAAGCAGTGATAGCAATTCTGCCCCAATTCTCCAAACATGCGAATAAAGGTTTTATGAAATGTTTTATTTTCCTTGTTCTTGACAGTTCATAGTTACGTAATTAAAGTTTATAGCGATAAATTTCAGCTAATAATTTTAGTTAATAGGTATGTATATTATGAGCTAATAGTTAGGTATTTATTGTACATATTTTTATACCCTTCAAAAGTTATATGGTGGAGGAGGTCGTGGTGCAATCTCAGCGTCCCCCGACTCCTTCCCCAAGCAAAAGTTCTGGCTACGCCTCTGCTGAAGGTCACTGCGTATTGTACGCAAACTCAACTCTTCTGCCAAGACGGAACACAGACCGCTTTCGCCTGTGCCACACGCCCGGAACTTGAAGGCTGGCGCTGTTACACCACCGACACTCCAGACCCGCTGCTACCGGAACCCCAGGCCGTACATGATGCAATCAAAGCTGACAGCGCACTCCCTAACGTCACGGAGGCGCATATATACACACACTCGCTCAGTGCTGTGACACACCTTAACCAAGTGCAGAAGACATCTCTTATATGCCAGAAGATTCACAGCCTCCGCAATGCATCACATTGTACATTGGGTACAGGGTACAGCTGCATGGGGGAAATATCCTGAGCCAATTCGGGGACCATCTTTCCCACTCTCCTTCCCCACGTGATTCCTCCTCTAGGCCCCTTTCTTGTTATCCGCGCTCTAGTCTTTTAACCCGGAAATCCCACCTCAGAAGGGACGCCCGTATCCTAATTTCCCCGTGTGTCTAATCTTTCCCGGGTGGAGGAAGTTCCTCTCAGGAGGCTTCGGGCTGGGGTAGCCCTCACACCATCGGTCACCTGGGCAGGGAGACCCGAACTAGAAGACCCAGCCACATGTCTCAAGTGTGCGGCTCCGGCGACTGAAGCAGATGCCAAGCATCTTCTGCGTATGTGCACGAGAACAAGAACAGCCTGGTTGATTGATTGATTGATTGATTGATTGATTGATTGATTGATTGATTGATTGATTGATTGATTGATTGATTGATTGATTGATTGATTGATTGATTGTAGGGTGTTACGCCCCGACGCAACGCAGGCGATGAGGCGCGCCGTAGTGAAGGTTTCCGGATTAATTTTGACCATCTGGGGATCTTTAACGTGCGCCGAAACCTCGTACACACGGGTGTTTTTGCTTTTCGCCTCCATCAGGAAAGCGGTCGCTGCGGCCGGAAATCGAACCCGTGTCCTCGTGCTCAACAGCGCAACGGCTTAGCCACTGAGCCACCCCGGCGGGTAAGAACAGCCCGGTACGAGCCCTCAGAGCGGCTGGTCTCCGGTGGTACAAACCGAATGACTACAACCGCTGGGTGCAAGACGACCGATACTGCCGGTCGCTAATGACCTTTGTGTACGTAAAGAGACTTTTCGGCGACCTGTATAACTCGATCACTGTTGTCAGTTTTTCTGATTTTGTGCAATTTTTGTACACCCCCTCTCTCTTGCTTTCCTACTTCCTTCTCTTTCTTTTGGTTTTCTACTTTCGTCTCTCTTCCAACCTTTAAATGTCCTCTTATATGCCATGGGGCAAAAACACGAAAAGAGAAAAAAGGGTAAGGCGCCATAGATGGTTATGCACAGACGAAAAACACTCTGAGGACACCCAAGCACTTTTTGTTATACCGATACCGCAGGGCGTCCAGCTCCCAGCGGACCCCGAGCACTTGGCCCTGTGCTCTCCCCTTTCCTGCATTGAAGGAACATAAGGAACAGAGTCGCGAAGGTCTGACTACTGCGCCGTTTCCGAAATACGTTTTCACTTTTTTTAGCGTCTTCTTTCAACGTCTCTTAGAATTCATCATTTAGGCTTGGTATTTGAGAGAATATGGCGAATGTATGAGCCCGCACGTTTTTGCTTTACACAACCACCACTCGCACCATGCAGCGTTCATGTTCCTGAATGCGAGAGTAATAATTGTCCTGGAGGCCCGAATTTTCATATAGTTTGTGGAAATATTGTTCATATAGTTCATGTAGTTCATATAGCTGCAAATATTTTTCTAGCATCGCTGAGGATAGCTCAACTGTTCCCTCTAATTCTCGTTGTCCCGCGCATGTCTTTCGCTTGCGTGTGCCACGACACGTCTTCTATTGCTGATTCGGTAATATACATTCGCAGAACGGGAAATATACACTTGCTGTTTGGTGCTCCTAATACGCTCGTATTCGTACGCTACGTCATCCATCTTACGCAGTGCCGCAGCATTCACCGTTGAATATCGCCTGCCACGACTGCAGTCGGCGTATCCGTCAGTAGACCAGGGCCTGCTGCCGACAATAGACACGCGCGCGATACTTCAAGCAGCATGACGACCAATGAACGTGAATAGGCCGTAGCTCTGACTCGCTATGACGTCATAGCTTTTACCCACAGAGCGCCCAAAGAGGGTTGTCATGGCTCGTCGGCAGACCAAAGCCAGGCCACAGCGAGAGGAGTAAATGGGGACTCATATTAGCTCCGGGTGCGACTCGATGAGACAGTCCAAGCAAGGGAAAGAAAAAAGTAGAGCAATTAATACCTCACAGTACGAGACATCGCCGTAGAAACAGGCACTTAGGAGTTTTAAGCGGAGCAGGTTGAGCAGGAACTGTTTAACAGGCCACGGAGGCTCGAATAAAGGTCCTCTTCATCCAGCGGCCGTGAACACGCAAACGACCGCCTCATAGCCCCTTTCCCGCTTCCAAGATAACCAATACCCACTTTTATCATAACTGTTATCATCGCCATCGTCATCGTGATCAACAGAATCATTATTATTGTCCCTCTACTTGCGTTTACTGCCGGTCGCAGACATTCCTACTGCCTGTATCTGGCACTATTGCAACCTCCATAGAGTAATCTGCCTGCCCCTACTTCTACTCCCGTTCTACGGTAGCCACTGTGTTTGCCACTCTGTATACCCTCTGTCCACAGACTGGGAGTACTCCGCGTAAGATGCTCAAGGAACAGAATTTGGGTTACCATTTCTTAGACCCGACTTTGTTCCGCCATATAACGGCTCCTAAGCATTACTTCTATCACCCTTCTTTCTGTGTCTAGTCTCTCAATCTCTCAGGCCGGCCTTTTCTCCTTTCAATAAATTTTACTCTCTCTCTACCCCTTTTTCTATGTCGACTTGGGCTGAGCTAAGTTTTCCTTTTCAAATAGTTTAGTTATTCCCCAACTTTCCGTATAATACGTTCCCTTTGCTGTTAAGGTTTCGCGTTTAGTTTTGCCCTACATTTTGTTCCGAATTCGTTCGTTGTCGAGGTACAGGGCCTCTGGAATAATCTTGCCTCCGGAACAGCAGCACCCGCACGACTCCGTTCCGTACTGATTGCCTGTCGGGCAAACTAAAGCCAGAATACCTCAGACCTGCTGGTTCTTTTTAATGCCTGCAGGCTGTCGTCGACTTCAGGCATTCCGCAGCAATAAACCACTTCTACAATACGTGCGTACAAAACTTCAATATGGCGCATATCTGCGTATAAAAGAATGGTTGAACAGCGAAAGCGTACGTTCATAGCGACCGTGTAGTAAAGAATATTAGCAATATGGATGCAGGCTATGCCCTGCTTACTACCCTCGCGGCAGGAACGGTGTATTTCCTGTTTAATGGTAAATGAATAGAGCCCGTGGCCAGAATAATCATGCCGAATAGCGTGCTCTCAGATGGGTTCTATTCGCTGGCTTAGGCAGGAAAGCTTGCATTACCGTTCACGCATACATTCTTCGAATGCCCGCGTCACATCGCGGCCATGTCACCAGAACTGCGTAGTGTTTAGTTCGGCCTTCTAAAATTTTTGCTTTTATCCTGCCTTTTTGTTACCGTGGTAGCTGCACTGAGGAAGTTTTTAGGCCTTTCCCTGCAAATACACGCAAAACCACCGTCCCCACTGAAACCACATTTTTTTTTGTCGAACCGGGAATATTCAAGGAGCTAAATATGTCAGATATTGACAGGAATCGACGCCGTATGAAAACATGATACCCTATTTACATTTTTATGTCGTAGATTCATCGTGGAGTGGTTCTTTTGGCGGAAACGCGGTGATGGTATTGTTCGTGAAAACGAACCTCGCGTAATCGCCCTTACCTTCGCAAAAGGTTGCCACAATGTTGGATGGGCCTGATGATCGTAGACAGTCGTGTTTGTTCGTACCAAATATCATTCTAAATCTTCGCCGCAGTGCCCACAGGGACAACAGTGTGCATGCGAGCAAGACAAACAGCACAGCGGGGGGTCTCGCCTCCCTTAATCATGTACCAACTGGGTCACGTTCGGTCTCTTTTAAACGTACTTTTTGTTGGGAAAGCGTGACGGCATCCGATCCGTTGGCACGCTACTAAATCTGAATTAGACGACGCCTGCTTTCGACTTCAGCGTACCAGCATAAATTTCCAGGTGTACCCAAAAAGTTCTGAATACCCGCGGATGGCAGATACGGAAGGCTTTTTGTTAGTGAAGGTTTGCCATTGGACAAAAGTAAAACTCCTTATAAATGCAGAAGGCTGGCTCGACCTGTTTCATTCTCTTGGGCCCTAAGCCAAAAGTAATGATAGTACCTTGGCAACTAAATCTCTTCTCCGTTTCCTACGAGACTCTGAACGGGAAAATCTCTTTAGATAGCAAACAGTGCAAGTAACTCAAGATATGTGCGCTTTCGCGCTGTGGTGTTTATTTTATTTCTTCGGTTAGTGTTGGTATTCTTTGCACCATTCGCTTTATATTTTGGTTCAGATTTGCTTTTACGATTTACTTTTGAAATTTTATATATATATATATATATATATATATATATATATATATATATATATATATATATATATATATATATATATATATATATATATATATATATATATATATATATACAGTAATACCTCGTTAACTCGAAGTAGTAAAAACAGGGAAATATTTCGAGATAAGCGGATTTTTGAGATAAGCAAAGTTGCGTGAATTGCCATGAAATATCGAGTTCTTTGCACAAAAGGCGCTACTACTTAGCAGCTCTTAAACACCAGCGTTCAATCTTGCGTTTCTTAAAGGTTTTAAAGAGAAAAACAACATACAGGAGACGTTCACGGGCTGGGTTTTGTAGCACTGCAATTTTACTTAGCAGAAAAGAACTGCGTAACGCTGGTCTGCTTTGCGGCCGCACTCGGGCCTATAGTAAAAAATCCTCTAGCTGCTTGACGGTGTTGACGCATTGCATTAGCCGATCTACCCCGCCGCTGCACTCAACCTTATTTCGCAGCAAGCGCAGCAAATTCCCCGTTTCGGCATATGTCAGCACCTCTCAAGGAGGTTCGTCATCATCGCCCCCGTCTTCGCCGCCCTTTGGTGCCTATTTCAACGATTTCGGCGTCTGTAAGTTCTCCTGTCACGCGCACATCCTGCGGTACCTCTTCGCATGTCTCTACCGTCACATGACGCAACACGAAGTCGATATGCCTCTAGGCTCAGACTTCACGTTTAAGGAAAACATCGGCTTTGTGTTAGTCGCGGCTAAACGAGAAAGAAATCGAGGGGCTTATGCGCGGCAGCATCGTGCGAATCTTGTGAAACGGTACGCGGCGGCGAAATTTTCGTTCCCCTCTTTCAAGATTTCGAGATATCCGCAGTTTGACCCAAAAATACTTCAAAATAAAGGGCACCAAATGCATAGGACGTATAGGAAATGGTTCGGTGCCGCGGAAAACTTCGACTTAGCCGATCCGAGTTCGACTTAACGAGGTATTACTGTGTATATATATATATATATATATATATATATATATATATATATATATATATATATATATATATATATATATATATATATATATATATATATATATATATCTATATATATATATATATACAACTTGCTTCCCTGAGGAAAGCAAGTTCTCTTTGCTGAAACGTAGGCCACAATCGTGCTTTTACCTTGTTCGAAGTTTTTTTTCTCTTGCATATATTGAGAGACAAGGGCTAGGAACGGCGTTTACTGAGGCGTTCGAGCCGCAAGCACCGCAGAACACACGATGATGATGATCATGTCCGTAGAAGATGATGAAACAGTACCGCATGGCTGGTGCTGATGAGTATGTACAGATGAAGACGAGGTGCGGGAATTGTCCTCTGGAGTTCTCCACCTCCGGGAGTGTGGTCGCGAATGCTCACACTAAATATATATATATATATATATATATATATATATATATATATATATATATATATATATATATATATATATACAAAAAACAAAAAAATGGGAAACGTGTCAGTCGACTTCTTCGACTATTTTTATACTAGCCCATCGACCCTCATGACCTCTCTCTCTCTCTCTCTGTATATATATATATATATATATATATATATATATATATATATCTGTATATATTGAGAGAGAGGTGATGAGGTTCGATGGGCTAGTATAAAAATAGTTAAAGAAGTCGACTGACACGTTTCCCGTTTTTGTTATAAATACACACACACACGCATATATATATATATATATATATATATATATATATATATATATATATATATATATATATAAGATAACTGAAGAAAGAGACGCACGAGAAAAACATTAAAAACAAAAGTTTAGTCACGTTTCAGTAGGAGGACTTCCAGAGTACAGGGTAAGCTGATTGCAGTGTTATATATATAATGTAGCAAATGAGATGGCACAGAAAGGAAGGGAGAGTTCGTACAGAAAAACAATCAACTCAAAATGGTAATTGCCAGTTTCGCCGTCCCGTGGCAACAGTGGGCGAGAGAGAAGTCGAAAGAAGATATGCCCGTGCACGCATATGACGCACATCTGGGAACACACATCCGTTCTAGCAGGTTCGCTCGCGTGACTAAAACATGAGGCAGTACTACTATACTTGGCTTGTGTTTGTGGGAGGAAAGGAAGCGCACACAAAGGCAGTCAGACGGGAAGTTGCGACAGTAAATGAGCGTACATTCCTATACAAAGAGCACCAAGAAAAAAAAAGCGGAGTGGGGGGTAGTTGCGCTATTCATTTGGGCTATATGTTATATGTTTGGGCTATATGTTTGCGCTATATGCGCTATAAGTTTGGGCTACAAATAGCTACAATTTAGGTTCTGGTCTGATTTCACGCTTCTTTTTCTAAATTCTTTGTTCAGGGCAGAACCCAAAGTTTTTTTCGAACTGTTTCTCACTTTCGTTTAGTTTTTGTTTTCAAACAAATTTTAGTCAGGACATTAACACCTTGTCTAGTGCTAAGCCCCGAATTCGAAAAAAAAACTGCCGCCGCCGGAAACCGCACGTCACCCGCGCGACCTTTGCAGTTTTTTTTTTTATCTAGAAGTACGCATGCTATAGAAAATCGGATTGTACTTTTAGTCTATTCCCTAGCTTCCGCATAATGTGTAAAAATATAAGAAAAACCAAAACATGCCCGTGTACACCCATGTTCAATCTCTCGTGGAATCCGTCAACTGCTCGTGTCGCGTCTGGCTGTAACGCGGTCAATCACGGTTCCGTAATGTACTATCCTTTTCCGTGACGGCATGCACTTTAGCAGTATGTTCTGCAATGCACTACATTATATTCCGACTCCCTGTGATCAGCGAGCAGAAAAAAAGGAAAACGATTGGCAGAAAAGTCCAAAAGAGAAAGAGTCTGAGGGGAGGCGAAGGAAAATACTTTTATTGAACGTAGTGCTAATGGACAAGCACGGGAAAAAGCAGCTCATAAAACGCCGCCAAACACTGATAGTGTGACTGTTTACGCTTCTCCCAAGACACCCGTACGCAGGCTGTTAGTTCCAGCAGAATCAGTGCATGGTCCCATGTTTTTATCTCTTGTGAGACTGCCCCAGTGAAATGTGTGTGCTGCGCAAAGTGCCCTCAGATGCTCCTGGGAACCTGGGAGGGCGATTTCGGTGTCGACACTGAGGCTCTCATGTTTACGTAAATGAAAGCTGACGCTTATCTGAAGTGCTGGCTAAAATAGCACCCCTATATAGGACGCTTGCCGGCACTAATAAGAGCACTGGAGGTCAAAACAACGGGAGTCGATACTGTTGTATTTTTTTTGCAGGCAGCTGTAGCCTAAACGAAAGACGAAGAGACGGAGGCGTCGGTGACACACGTAGACGGAGTCTGAGTCAGCCTTCCTTCCTTTGATGAATTACGCGACGCGGCTGGATTCCGTCACCCGACACCTACGACGATCGCCATAAGTGCCTTCGGACGGGCCTCCGGGATTCAGTGGGGCCCCGTTGTGGGGTGCGTCTGTAGCCCTGAAGACGCCACCGCACCAGTGTTTATACGTATGCTGTGACCTGCCGGATCATTTTTTGTGTGTTTTGTCGGAGTGCTTCGTCGAATGCTGAAATGTGGACACGACGCTCCCTCGCCGTTCGCTCCGAATGGACACTCTCATTGTGATGGATTCCTGCAGCAACCCTCCCCATTCTTCGTTATGTACTCCGTTTTTCATTGTTTCTGGATTTCCCTAATAAACTCAGTCTGGAAAGGGAACCCGAAGTGGAAGAATCTCCTGTTCAAGGCTCCTGCACGCGTGGCCTTGCCCCCCCTAACGGTACGTGCAGCAAAGTTATAACTTGTTTATGAAAAAGATTATGCCCCAAAACAAGTTATCCGTAAGCTCGGGATTCCAAGAGCTAGGAAATAGCTGCAAAAGATGAACAACAACAACAACCACAACAACGACAACGACGACAACAACAACAACGACGACAACAGCAACGCAACGATGACAACAACAACGACAACAATGATGACAACAACAACAACAACGACAACAGATACCATAGCGCACGTCTAACTCTGTGACACGTAATGTAAACAAAGTGTTGGTCAGAAATCAAAAGACCGCTGGGATTACTAAAGATCTTCATTGCTATGAGATGAGCATCGAATAGGGAGGGAATAAAAAAGATGGAGGCGGAGACTAAAGGTTGCGAGGCAGACACCTAGGTAAACAACGCCTACACTCCTAAAACAAACAAAACAAATGCTACTATAACCACGCTGCCTTAGATACATACCTGCATACTTATTGGGAACCGTCTATAAGATCTGACAGCTGCTTCATCAGGAACTTCAGTTGGTTCAAAGTGTACGCACATCCGTTCTCTTCGATACTATGTTATGTTATCATTTAGCGTTAGTGGTTTACAACCTCAATATACTTTACTTGATCAGCCGTAATTGTGCGTTTTTTTCTTATACAGTGAATTTACACGGAGGATTCATCGGGTTATGTTCGTATGAGAAAACTTGTCTGATGAAGTATGGTAGTATTTTGGAGAGGTATTTAAGCAGCTGAAATAAGCTACAAGGCATCCGTAGGAGTGCGTTTTTTTTTTTCAGGGTCGTATTAAGGCACAGTAAAATTTCGTGAGTCATTCCACTAGCGATGCCGGAGTTCGTGCTACACGTGGTCTCCCCGTCACGACCACATGAGATGAGTGAAGTTCAACATGGAGAAACGGAGCTTATCTTGACAACGGATCTGCCGCCCCGAGGAGCCGGAGGAAACTAAACACGCAAGCGCTTGGAGTTCAGTAATATAGATAACTGCGCTTCTGCATAGCCGAAATGACCATTCAAGTGTTCACACGTTGAACAACAACAGTATCTGTATCCGTATCTGTAACAGTATCTGTAAATAAGTAACAAAGAAGCACTCTCAGGTAATCGAACGATTTCAAATCAAATTCGGGACCTTAGTTTTTGCACACACACACAAAAACATTAACATAACCTTACTTCCCTGTAAAAGGGGCGCTCAGGGAACGACCAAAAATAACGGGTACATTATCAATTTAAGGTATAAAACAAGGTCCTTTCAGATATCCCCTGCCCCACTTCAGCCTAGTCCTGTAGCATAGGCTTAGCACAGCAGCCCAGGAAAGGCTTTACAAAGAATTGGGACCCCACCTCCACCTCATAATTTACTTCCGCAAATTTATTACCCGAGGGAATCATTCAACCACGACTCTGCACCGCCCATTTGACGAGCGGTGAATTCCCAACCAAGAAAATTAGGTCTTTAATCATATACGCTTACGGTTCCTTGCATAGCTAGTGAATTATAAGCGTCTTAGCCGGGGGTAATCTTTCCGAAATTATGTGGGCGTTCATTTTTTTAGAAATCGCCTTTAGCGTTCTTCAAAATACCATTTGTAATGCAACCTTAATGAGCTCCACTAGAGAGTCATTTCGATTTAGTTCTGGCAATTTACTACGCTCATGGATGGACGCAAAGCAAAGTTTGGTTTCGTATTACTTTTGCCGTCGATATTGAGTTTTATATTAGTTTTTTTGCTGAATACTTGAACTTTGCTTTTGGGAATGGGGCCACCTGAGATTCGCTTCACTTGGTTTTATGATAATCGGATCGATGGTGATTGTCTCATCGCAAAATCGCTTCGTATACAGTTATTCGCAGTTACCCAGGGCCGTGGTGTATGTCCCCATCGGCGCCCAAAAAAAAAAAAAAGGCAGTGAACCAATTAAACTACAAAATACCGTTCGCTGATTACTCCAGCGATAAATCAGTTATTATCTCTGTGCGCACTTGCGCGTTGCACATCAAGTACGCTTATGTAATTGGGTCTAGAACATTTCCCGCTTTGTTACGTAATTTGCAGACAAACGAAACAAGTACCACCGAAGCGTAGCGGCGAACTGCGAATCATACGGGAAGAAAAAGATGTGAGAACCGATACTAAAAATAAAACACGAGAACGTTGTGCCCATTTGTTTGAGGAAATTGAAGTTGATACTGCCACGCCTAACGATGACCTAAATCGGAATACGAGATTTGCCTTACCCAAATTAAAAATAAGAAAACTTCGTCAAGAAGCGGTGCCCTACTCCATTAGTTCATAAATATAGCCCGAGTATGCGCGCTTATATTAGGAAAGGGACCTCGGTACGGTTTCTTTTTCCTAAATGTCTCGATAGCAAGATCTTTCTCGATAGCAAGAAATAAAGAACAGCCTGGCGTAGCAGGGAAGCAAAATAGACTGCTGATGCGATAAAATGGGAAAGCACGGCACAATTTTAGGCCAAGAAGAAGGTCTTTTGTAGTCGTGCGCACCTTTGGGCGTGGAGGGGGAAGGAGGGGAGGTGGAGCAGAGATCAGTTTTGTAGCGTAAGCTACACTGGCCGAGGTTGAGCAGATTCGCATGGACCCTGAAGGGCCGTGCTGCGCAAGAGCGAGGAGCATTGGATAGGATTGGATTGGATTGGATTGGATTGGATTGGATTGGATTGGACAATTGGAGTTCGGGTGTGTAGAGAATTGGGTCTGCACATTCGCCGGTCTGCGCATTTCAGAGGACTGAAGTCATAGCCGCGGCAGACGCACTGGCGCCGGCGCGTGCCCAGCTGTGCGCCTCCGTTGCGCAGTAGCCATGTCTGACGCTGCGCCGGAACCTTTCGATACTTTTCTTTCCTCCATGCTTTCGATAGCCGTTTCGCGTGGCTCATGGAGAGCCGTGCTGCGCATGCACGCGGAGGAGTGACTGGACTGGACTGGACCGGACTGGACTGAACTGGACTGGACTGGACTGGACTGGACTGAACTGGTTTGGATTGGATTGGATTGGATTGGATTGGATTTTAGTGGAATGGACTGGACTGGACTGGATTGGATTGGATCGGATTGGATCGGATTGGATTGGATTGGATTGGATTGGATCAGACTGAATTGGATTGTATTGCTGAACCTTAGCACACGCTACGTATATCCTGGTATACCCGAGCTAAGCCACCGTTAATTTTTTCAAGCTCCCCCTCGAACTGTAAACCAAAACAGATGATCTATAAATCATACATTAAATTTCTTGCTCCCTTCTCTCGCGTGTGAATGATAATGCAGAAAAAGTTCGGATACCCGGTCTCCTACGCCAGACACGTTCTCATGTAATGCACCTTTGCCGCTTCTGCAAAGGAAGCCTGTTTCTACCCAAATAATTGTATATTTTTATAGGCTTGTTTCACAACAGGGATATGTTTTGTCTGAAAATTATGTAATTCAGAAAAAGGTGTGTAGTTACGTTTTCTACGCCCATGTTTAGGAACCGATAAATTTGTAATGGTGTAATGCCAAGGCAAGATAAATGTTGGTGATGAAGGGTAACAGAGTGGATCCCTAGAGAAGGCAAGCGTGGCAGGGGGCGGCAGAAAGTTAGATGGACAGATGAGATCAAGAAGTTTGCGGAGATAAATTGGTCGCAGCTAGCAGAGGACCGGGATAATTGGAGATTAATGGGAGAGGCCTTCGCCCTGCAGTGGGCGTAGATAGGCTAATGATGATGATGATGATGATAACGATGATGATGGTGGTGGTGATGATGATGATGGGGATGTCCGCTTCTCATGAAAACTTCCGGCCTCCGCCAACTTGCCCTGAAGAAACGTCTGAAAGAGCAAATTCAGCGCACTTCATTAAGCATGTACTGCCTTTCATAGCTGTGAAATTAATGTCAAAGTATTAAACGGACTCTACAACACTTCCTATAAACACTTTTACTTTTTCCTTCGCGTCTGGAAGCATTGTGAAAGATGTAGTTGTCGCCAGGACGGAGCAGAACTGCGTGACGTCCTAGTAGCAGCAGATACCCCTTCCGCCTATTTCTTGCTTTGGTGGCTCTTTTTAACGTGGCTATCGAATGCGTTTATTGCTGCAATAGAACGGGGGTGGCCAATAGCCGCTACACCGCTGTAATGGCGTAGTTAGAGTGCTCGAAGAACGGCACGACCGGGAGAGAAAGAAAATTTTCTTTAAACAAGTTTTCAAATGATATGATGGGCATAGAGAAATACTTTTTGCCAAAGCTACTCTCTGACTTGCTGTTTAAGTACCAGATGTGTTTGTTCACTGCATTCTGAAAGCATTTAGGATATATAAAAAGTTGAAAAAGTGATGCAGGGTCCATCTGAGTGGCTCACTGGGTGACGTAGCCACCATTTCCCAGACGCGGCGCAGAGAAAAAGTGGCACACAAGTTCACATTATCTGCCACGCGTGTCATAGCGCGTACCTCAGAAATAAGGTACGCAGAAGAGGAGCGCGTGCTGCTAGGCAACGCCTGGGCGTTCGCAGAGTCACGTGCAAAACAGCAGGCGGCGGCGGCGGCGGCGGCGGCAATCCTCCTCGAACCGAGCTTCGAACTTCACTCGCCTATTCTCGCCAGGGGGCGCCGCAGTCCCCAGGCCGCAAAGACGCTCTGTGCGACAAGGAACAGACTGCGGCGTTCAATTGGATACTGTTTGCGCATTCGCCACTTGTGAGGAGCGTATAAACGTCCCCGCAATTGGTTTGTTTTTGGTTCCTGAACAGCCGTTTATATTGATCAATTGATGTTTTTTTGTAAAAAAAAAAAAAATGATAGAGGCATCTAAGACTAGTTATATGTTTAATGCGAAACCTTTACATATTGCCGCGAACCATGCATAGTGTTTATTTGTGTTTTGATTTTACCGCCCGGCTGCGGCGGTCTATGTTATCGCTGTGCCAAGGAAAGCGCGTGTTCCATTCTTTCTTTCTGTGCCGCGTGTGTTATCTGTTCTGACAGGGAGAGCATTCCGATCTAACGTGAACAGCCCAGAATAATCTTCTTGGATCTGCAATGTTCTAGATGTGAATCTTCGGTTGGAGAACCACGCGCGCCAAAGATAAAAAGCCTGCAGAGCAGACGCCGGGGTATTCCGATCGTCGACGCTCGCTCGCACACGTTACTTTGTTGACTGCTGCTTCGCCGCCTGTGTATTCTTTGAGTTGTTAGGGGAGCACAAGTTCCCTCCCATAAACAGGTTTTCCTTCAAGATAACGGCGTCGTCTCTGGCTTCGTGACAATATTATATTAATCATGGCGATGATGAAGGTACTGTCAGTTTATTCGATCATGACGTGGCGACGAAAGCAGGATTCAGTTGACACAGCACCGAAGAAAGTATAATGTTTTGTTATTATCATCGTCCTGATCCTTTTCTCTTGGAGTCGTTTTCTTCTCCCCTCTTTTTTTAATTATAGACAGGCATGACCAGTCGCCCTCATTCGCCCTACATATACGCTAAATTGAACGTGCTTTCTCACATGTGTAATTAGTGTGCATAGATTTTTTCTCTACGTCTGTACGACATACATTTCTACATCGAAGTCCAACTCACCGTGGTGGCTAAGGCGTTGTGCTGCATAGCCCAAGGACGCGGGTTCGATTCCCGGCCCCGGCGGCCGCTTTTCTGGTGGAGGCGAAAAGACGAAAAAGCCCGTTTGTGTGGCCTTGGTCGCATGTAAAGATCCCCAGCTGGTCTAAATTAATCCGGAGCCCTCCCCTACAACGCGCCTCATCGCCTGCGTTGCGTCGGCGCGTTAAACCTAATAATAAATGAATTACATCGAAGTCCGCAACGCACTAACTATGGCAACCTTTTACAAACTGCGCCGGAGGGTCGGCTGTGGTGCAGAGGAAGCGTGTTAGCCTCGCATTCCCGAACCGCGTGCTTCGAACCCCGCACCACGAAAATTTATTTTGCTTAATTTCATTCTCCCGGCACTGCCGGCCGTTTCAATGGCCATATTTCGGTCAAGACGACGCTGGACGCCGGTATTTCCCGTACTTCACCCTTTTGCCAGGTATTAAATTCACGGTTCAAAGTATCAAATAATCACAATGTCGCATAAGTTTGTGTATTAAATATTAATGAACCACAATGATTCCTGTTAATGAAAGCACATAAATTATCGTCAAAAACTCTAAGGAAATGTAACAGAGGCAGATGTTGGCCAAAACACTGTCCGTCACGTGTAACTGTCGATGAATTCCCTCTCACGCTGGCAGCACCCCGATTTTGGGTTCGACGTTGAAGCAGGTTTAATTTTTACTTTGAATAGAAAGTTTGTAAAAGAAATAAAGGAAACTGACACTAACGTATAACTGAAGTTAGCGAAGCTGATTGATAGTTTTATTGATTGTGGGATTTAAGGCGTCGACGCAACGCACGCGATGACGCGTGCCGTAGTGGAGGGCTCCAGATTAATTTTGACCACCTCGGAATCTTTAGCATGCGCCGAAGTCTCGAACAGACGGGCGCTCCTGCTTTTCGCCTCCATCAGAAAAGCGGCCGCCGCGGCCTGGAATCGAATCCGGGTCCTCGTGCTCAGCAGCACAACGCCTTAGCCACTGAGCCACCGCGGCGGGTGAGGTAGCGAATCTGTACGCAACATTGAGGACCCTCACAACGGTTTATAAGTCCGCGATTGCATCCGATTTGCTTCTTCTTCGCTGCCGCGACGACCTTTACTCCTTCATTGTTGCTATAGGTGTGCACATGAGCTGCCTTCATTTTTTTGAAACTGATAAAAATTGGACGTCACCTTGGAGGGGCGTACGCTAGGACGTATCTGTGTCGTTCCCAGCTAGTGTTGCCACGATTACGGTGAACGCTGGAGTTCTTTTTTGTTTGTGGCCAATCATGGCCAATGTCCCAAGGTGGATATTCGTCGCTTGACAAAAGTGCGCTGGGGACGCTGGATGGTCGTCGCGAGGCACGCACCCACGAGTGCTCGGCATTTTATTGTTCGTTTTTTACTGTGGACAGGAAAAATTACAGTTTGCTTCGCTTTTAAAAAAGCAACAAAATTTGGTTGCTTGCAAAACCGTATAACTTCTCTCGTATGAATGCTAACTTTTCTTTCGTGATAACAAGCTTTTACTGCTAAAGTCCTCTTTGTATTCTGCGAAAACGCGTACCTTGCTTCCATTTGCCGATTAGTTCGCTCTCGAGTTAGAATAGCAGCAACAAATAAAGCAACTGTCCAAAATCGAATGTCATCTCGTTACCCGAATCCCAGGTGAGCATAGCCTTTCTTTCACTGGCAGATTTTGTGTGAACGAGCTCCTCCAAGCCGCGAGACAGTCCTTCTGCAGAGTATTGTTTTCTCTGCAAGAAAGGAAAAGCGGGCTCCTGCAAACTCCTCAGCAAGTACTGTGTGTCGCCTTGCGGATCAACTACAGAAATCTGGGTTCCCTTCCTCAAGGAGCCTCAACCGCGTGCAAAGTCAGTGCAAAGCTGCGTTCATTCCCCTAAAAGTTCAGGGGTTGTGCATATATAAAGTTTCGTCCCATCCGGGGAAACTAACTACACCGGAAGACCTTGGTAGGGAAGCACTCAACGAATCGACAATTGCTTCTTTCCGCAGGGAGGAACGCGGCACCGAATCACTTGCACTGAGTTTGGAGTCTCTCGAGACTGCCCTGACCGGGAGAAGATGTAAGAGGCCGGCCTGGAGCACTTGTTGTAATCAGCCAAAATCAAGGCTTTTCTCGGAGCAAAGAACAAAAGATAGACAATGCGCCCGCCCATGTGAGGCCAGAGGAAACCTAGTAAAAACACGACAAGAGTTGTCATGTTTCGTCAAAGATAAAACAGCGTTCTGACGCCTGAGCCTGCGAAAGTATGTCGCGTTATTTTCAGTTTCAGGCAGCAGAATGTCGCCGGGTGCTCACAAAAACTAAATAAAAAGAGACGCAAAAAAGTCGCCGTGAATTAGACAGTTGCGAATTGGCTTCGGGTTCACCGTCGCAGAATCGTATGCAACGAGCACGCCAGCGGCTCACGCTGCTGGAGCGGCGACGTGATCGCAATAACCCGCTGCCTAGCTTGCAGCTCCCTAAGCGAGGGCTGCAGCTGCAAACAATCGCGCTGTAGAATATGGCCCAATGTTGATATCATGCATGCTTTTCCGAGCGAAACATCCACATTGCTCAATCAGAACGCGCAATCAAAGCGCAAACCCACCCAATCAAGTTTCGTAAGAGCCACTTTCGGAGGGAGTGAGGGAAAGACATGCGAAAAGACCCGAAGCCTGCGCAGCTTCTCTTTGAAAGCTTGATTTTAGTTAACGCTCACAGGCAGAGTTATTTCAGGCTGTTAACGTCGTGCTGTTGTGTATAGTTTTGTTGCCACATTGTAGTTCTATTGTGAACGCCTATCTGTTGTTTCTAAATTAATGGGCATGATTTTACAAAGAAAAAATACACTTGTTCAGTCATTTCGATGCCGCCCTTTCGTATTCATTACGGCGACAGCTGATATAGCAGACGATCACACATTCACAGCGCGCTCAGCCGCCTGATGACTCGGGACGATCTCGGGACAAATATCGCGCCGCAGACGATCATTCCTCTCCATCTTTGTTTGACATGAGGGAGAAAAAAAGCCGCGCTAGTACAGTGAACTAGAATACTATAGCGCTACTCTGGAACAACAAGCAAAGTTGAAAACGGTTGTTGGCTACAGTTCCACCTTCCACATCAAAGTAGGTAGGCCTTGCGGCTTCCGGCGCAGGCGTTGTCCGGCCCTTTCCACTCTCTCTCCCTAGGGCCTTTCGGCGTCGCTTTCCGCTGAACAGGCATTTATTTGTTCGAAGCCGAACTTCATGCGTCCGCCGCTCGGCATCGTTCGTCACTTCTACACAGAGCTACGGCTTCTCCCCTCGTTTGTCACGGTATGGAGGTCGATCTTTACGATGAAATGACGAACCACGTCAACATAAGTCTGTGAATACGACTAATCGGTGCAGGCTTATTCTCAGTCTTATTGCGATCTTATTTAAAGTCCCATTCGCCATCTTTTAAGATTTCATAATGCGTCTTATGGCCTAGGGAACATAAGACCCCAAATAAGACTGCCAATAAGATGATACTAAGAATAGGTCTGTATTGTTGGGCTTAGCTTCGCTGGATAAGGTTCTCGTTCAGATTCCGATGGCGGCCTGTCCGGGTGCAGGAATTCTCAAACACCCTCGCCTGTGTCACAGGTCTCACCGCAGCCGTGGTCAGTTGCTTCGCAGCCACTGGAGACTGAGAGCCATGGGTTAATTGGCGCATTCATTGGAGATTGCGGCTGCTACTGCACCAGGGTGTCAGATCCTGCTCTGGTGAGGGAGTGCGTTGCCGGCAATGGTCGCCGGGGTCAGACCGCACCCGAAGCCCCATTCTGCAATTCCATCAATACGCGGATTTTTTTTAAATACAATGGGCATTGTCCGGAGCCGGGATTCGAGCCATGGTCTTCCTGCATTCGAGGCGGATGCTCTACCTCTACGCTACCGCTGCACCTACCGCTACGCTGGTTGTTCGAGGAATTAAAGGGCAAAAAATGGGATGTCACAGGGATTAGTGAGGTTAGGAGGACAGGTGAAGCCTTTACGGTGCCGAAAAATGGACACGTCCTATGTTACCGTGGTCTAGTGGATAGAAGATAACTGGGAGTGGGATTTCTAGTCAATAAAAGCATAGCTGGCAACATAGAAGAATACTGTAGCATTATGAAACGGTAGTAGGTCTTGTAATTTGGATCAATAAAAGGTACAAACTCAAGGTGGTACAGGGATACGTACCCACTCTCAGCCACAACGGCGAGGTCGTGGAACGCTTCTATGAACCTGTGGAATCGACAATTGATAAAGTCAAAACACAGTATACCGTAGTTATGGGTGACTTCAATGCTCAAGTAGGCAAGAATCAGGCTGGAGACAAGGCAGTTGGGAACTATGGTCTGGGCTGTAAAAATAGCAGGGGGGACCTACTAGTCGAGATCGCAGAACGGAATCACCTACGCATCATGAATACCCTCTTTTGCAAACTGGAGACCGGGAAGTGGACGTGGGGGAGCCCGAATGGGGAGCATAAAAATGAAATACTTCATATTATGCGATAACACTGGCGGCCTGCAGGATTTCGAAGTTCTGGCAATGGTGAGGTGTAGTGACCAGCGTAAGGTAAGATCTCGAATTAGGCTAGATGTTATGAGGAACCGTTACAAGCTAGTGCGAAAGAAGCCGATTAATGAGCTAACAGTAAGACGCAAAGTAGAAGAATTCAGGATCGCGCTGAAGAACCGATATTCAGCTCTTAACGAGGAAGCAGAGTTTACGACACAGGAAGCCAGTGACAATCCCACACACATTATCACGGAGTGTGCAGTAGAAGTCGGGGGCACGATGGCTAGACAGGATACTGGAAAACTTTCCCAGAGTGGGTACGCGCCACTGATTTCTGGTTCCAACCAACCAACCAACTTTCCCAGGTGACGAAAGATCTAATCAGGAAACGCCATACCATGACAATCTCTACCCCATCTGACAGAATAGAACTAGCGGAGCTTTCGAAGTTAATCAATACGCGTAAGACAGCTGCATACGGCAGTACAATATAGAGAGGATCGAATG